>NC_090031.1:8300000-8340000 GCF_037176765.1 Anolis sagrei | reverse complement strand
GTTATTATTATTATTATTATTACTGTTATTAGATGCATTTATATCCCACTTTCTCTCCATCAAAGGAGATTCAAAGAAGAGATGTAAACAACACCCCTTCCAGTAGACTGCAATTAGTTATCAGTATTAATTATCAATTTACACAAATAATAATAATAATAACAACAACTGTTGTTAGATGTAAATATATGATCAAATTCAATGTGATGTCACTGGGTTGACTATTGTTAGGTGAAGTATTGAAAGTTGCTAGGTGAAGTGGCCCTCTGTGATGTCAATGGATTGAATATTGCTAGGTGAAGTGGCCATCTGTAATGTCATTGAGAAAGAAAGTGGCATGTATGTGAGGGAAATGGATGGAAGGAAGGAAGTAAAGAGGGAAAAGAAGGGAAAGAGAGGAAGGGAGTTAGAAACAAAAAGGAAGGAAGGAAGGAAGGAAAGAGAGAGAGAGGAAAGGAGTGAAGGAGAAAGAAGGGAAGAAAGAAGGGATGAAGGGAGGGAGGGGAGAAAGAGAAATACGGGAGGAGAAAAGAAGAGGAAAGAAAGAAGGAAGGGTGGAAGGGAAAGGAAAGGGGAGGAAAGAAAGTGAAGGAAAGAAAGAGAAGAAGGAATGGAGGGAGGGAAGGGAGGAAGAAAAAAAATGGGAGGAGAAAGAAAGAAAAGAAAGAGGAAAACGGACCTTAAATGATTCTCCGACTGCAAGGACCTCTCGTCCGTTTGCGGTTGTATTTCACCCAAAAGCGGCCTGGATTCGTCCGAAGCCATCTTTCTCTCCTCGAAGCAGAAAGCGATGCTATCCAGGAAATGGCCAAGATGGCCTTAAGGCCTAGCAATAAACACAGAAGGGCAAAGCAAACATCAATCTCGTGACCGGTTGGGCTTCCTCGGAAATGATTCACAGCCTTCACTTTCAAATGGGGAAAAGAGCACAAAGGTTGCATTAAAAGCATGACCCAAACTTCTGCAAAGATCAGCAAGATTTAAAAAAGTAAATAATTGGGGAACGGAAAGAGCCGAAAGGAAGATTTGTTCTCAGGCTGATGACGAAACGCAAGACAACACAGCAAAGGCTGGAAGGACTATTGACAAATCGACAGCCAAGCCTCTGTATTTTGTCATATCATCTGCAATAATATTATGGTCACCTCGTATTTAAAAATGTATTTATATTTATATATAGTATAATAATACACAAATGATAATAATAATAATAATAATAATAATAATTACTGTTTTTAGATGACGCAGGATGGTTTACAGTAGGTACCAAGACCATAAAATGCAATTACAATATAATAAAACAATCAAATAATAAAACCATAACAATCAATAAAATTATTATTATTATTATTTAATAATAATAATAATAATCAATAAAATCAATAAAAATAATACATATCTACCTGGGAATCGACTGGGTTGTCTCAGCGAAGTCACTCACTTTCGAAGGAAGGCAACGGCAAACCACATCTGAACAAATCTTGAGGAGAAAATGCTCTGACGATAAATCTGCAAGATATATCATAAACAATCTGAAAAGACAACAACAACAAATAGAATTATGAATGAGTGCAGCTCTTTGCCGCCCTCCAGTGGACACATTGAGCATTGCGCCCTCATAGGCCTCAATGGAGGGGCACAATAACAAGGGAGCGCAATGCTTGATGCGTCCACCAGAGGGCGGCAAAGGATAATACATAGGAGTCCAAAGACACTAACAATGAAGAGAATTATGAATGAGTGCAGGCCTTTGCCTCCCTCCAGTGGACACATTGAGCATTGCACCCTCATAGGCTTCAATGGAGGCCCAAAATACCAAGGGGCGCAATGCCGTATGTGTCCACTGGAGGGCGGCAAAGGACAACACATAGGAGTCCTGGGCAGAGAGATGCCCCATAGGCCTCAATGGAGGGTTAGAATAATAGGAGGGCGCAATGCCTGATGTGTCCACAGGAGGGCGGCAAAGGACAACACATAGGAGTCCTGGGCAGAGAGATGCCCCATAGGCCTCAATGGAGGGTTAGAATAATAGGAGGGCGCAATGCCTGATGTGTCCACAGGAGGGCGGCAAAGGACAACACATAGGAGTCCAGGGCAGAGAGATGCCCCATAGGCTTCAATGGAGGGTTAGAATAATAGGAGAGCGCAATGCCTGATGTGTCCACAGGAGGGCGGCAAAGGACAACACATAGGAGTCCAGGGCAGAGAGATGCCCCATAGGCTTCAATGGAGGGTTAGAATAATAGGAGAGCGCAATGCCTGATGTGTCCACAGGAGGGCGGCAAAGGACAACACAGAGGAGTCCAGGGCAGAGAGATGCCCCATAGGCTTCAATGGAGGGTTAGAATAATAGGAGAGCGCAATGCCTGATGTGTCCACAGGAGGGCGGCAAAGGACAACACATAGGAGTCCAGGGCAGAGAGATGCCCCATAGGCTTCAATTGATATGATGTTCGTTCAGTCAGTTACTTCCGACTCTTCGTGACCTCATGGACCAGTAATAATGATAATAATAATAATAATAATAATAATATTTGTCTCTCTGTGTGTGTGGTTATATATATGTTTATATATATCAGTAACAACTGATATGTTGGTCATTTGTTCAGTTGCTTCCGACTCTTCGTGACCTCATGGACCAGTGATAATAATAATATATCATATATTGTTATTATTATTATATATCTCTGTGTGTGTGTTTACATATTTGTTGTTCATTCGTTCAGTCGTCTCCGACTCTTCGTGACCTCATGGACCAGCCCACGCCAGAGCTCCCTGTCGGCCGTCACCACCCCCTGCTCCTTCAAGGTCAGTCCAGTCACTTCAAGGATGCCATCCATCCATCTTGCCCTTGGTCGGCCCCTCTTCCTTTTGCCTTCCACTTTCCCCAGCATCATTGTCTTCTCTAGGCTTTCCTGTCTCCTCATGATGTGGCCAAAGTACTTCAACTTTGTCTCTAGTATCCTTCCTTCCAGTGAGCAGCCGGGCTTTATTTCCTGGAGGATGGACTGGTTGGATCTTCTCGCAGTCCAAGGCACTCTCAGAACTTTCCTCCAACACCACAGCTCAAAAGCATCGATCTTCCTTCGCTCAGCCTTCCCTAAGGTCCAGCTCTCACATCCGTAGGTTACTACAGGGAATACCATGGCTTTGACTAGGCAGATCTTTGTTGCCAGTGTGATGTCTCTACTCTTTACTATTTTATCGAGACTGGACATTGCTCTCCTCCCAAGAAGGAAGCGTCTTCTGATTTCCTGGCCACAGTCTGCATCTGCAGTCATCTTTGTGCCTAGAAATACAAAGTCTGTCACAGCCTCCACATTTTCTCCCTCTATTTCCCAGTTGTCAATCATTCTTGTTGCCATAATATTGGTTTTTTTTTTATGTTTAGCTGCAACCCGGCTTTTGTGCTTTCTTCTTTCACCTTGATTAGAAGGCTCCTCAGCTCCTCCTCGCTTTCGGCCATCAGAGTGGTGTCATCTGCATATCTGAGGTTGTTAATGTTTCTTCCAGCAATTTTCACCCCAGCTTTGCATTCATCAAGCCCCCCACATCGCATGATGTGTTCTGCATACACGTTAAAAAGGTTGGGTGAGAGCATGCAGCCTTGGTGTTTATACATATATATATATATATATATGTTTATATATACTAGTAAGAACTGATATGTTGCTCATTCGTTCACTTGCTTCCGACTCTTTGTGACCTCATGGACCAATAATAACAATAAATTATTATTATTATTATTATTATTATTATTATTATATCTGTGTGTGTGTGTATATATATATATGTGTGTGTGTGTGTGTGTTTTATATATATCAGTAACAACTGATATATATATACACACACATATAAACATATATATGCTTATATATATGATATATGTAATATATATCATATATATGTTTATATATATCATATATATATAATATCATATATATAAACATATATATATGTTCACGTGTGTATTCATATATATATAAACATATATATAAATAACATATGTTTATATATATATAAATACACACACATAAACATATATATATATGTTTATATATATGATATTATATATATATATATATATATATATATATATATATATATATATAATTTCAGTAATGTTTATACATATCAGTAACATCTTGACACCAAGAAGAACTTGTATTGCTATTGTAGGTCATGTATAATAAAAAAGAATAAGAATAATAGACATTCTTTCACAATGGAAGCCCTTTTGCTTGGCCTCTTCCCCTTTGTAACCTTTTAGGGAGGAACTAAAGCCACCCCAGGAAGAAGAAGAAAGATTCAAAGTGAGCCACTTTAAGGAGAGAAACCCTCAAAGAGAATTGTGGGAGGAGGAGGCAAGAAAAAGACTTCGCTCACCTTCAAAGCTGCCTTTCAATCGCGGCGTCTCTCTCTCTTCCGCCACATCAAAGTGGCAACAGCTGAGAGGCGGAACGAATAACCGAGTGCGATGTTTCCAGTAGAGACGTCAATAAGAACCGGACCGGAAGTTGCGTTGCTTAATTGGCGCCCCCTTGAAGGGCTACTTCCGGTTGGGCTTTTTCTCTCCTCCGGAGGCAAATAAGAGGCGACGATGGTTCCATAGTTATAGAAAGGTTAGAGTGATACATTGCAGGGTCACTTTGAGAGCAACAGAATAGAGTATATTGAAGTTGGCCCTGGCCTATTGTACTTCCGGCGGAAGTTCTCCATGATCACGTCATCCCCCTGCGCCGGAAGTGCTTGAGATAGAGCTCTGGTGGAGAGCCGGCGGTGGCGGCTGCAGCGGCTGCAGGTGGGATCCCCAAAGAAGGAAGGAAGGAATGGAAGTAGAAAGGGGTTTACTGCTGGAGAGAGAGAGAGACAAAGACCCCGGATGGAGGGGGTGGGAGTAGGGGGTGGGGATGTCTTGGGTTGCCATGGAGACAGCCAGCAGCGAAGGGGAGGGGCTTAAAGCAGGCCTGGGCCAACTTGGGCCTTCCCTCCAGGTGTTTTGGACTCCAACAAGCCCTATGAGGAGCGGCTTAAGGAGCTGGGCATGTTTAGCCTGAAGAAGAGAAGGCTGAGAGGGGATATGATAGCCATGTATAAATAGGTGAGAGGAAGCCACAGGGAGGAGGGAGCAAGCTTGTTTTCTGCTTCCCTGGAGACTAGGACGCGAAACAATGGCTTCAAACTACAAGAAAGGAGATTCCATCTGAACATGAGGAAGAACTTCCTGACTGTGAGAGCTGTTCGGCAGTGGAACTCTCTGCCCCAGAGTGTGGTGGAGACTCCTTCTTTGGAAGCTTTTAAACAGAGTCTGGATGGCCATCTGTCAGGGGTGCTTTGAATGCAATATTCCTGCTTCTTGGCAGAATGGGGTTGGACTGGATGGCCCATGACGTCTCTTCCAACTCTTGGATTCTATGATTCTAATTCCTAACAGCTGATCGTGGCTTGGCAGAGGGAGTGTGTCCCTGTTGGTTCTCCTGAACCTCGATACAGTAGATCAAGGGTCCTCAAACCTTTTAAACAGAGAGCCAGGCCACAGTCCTCAAACTGTTGGAGGAAAGGAATTGGTCAGCAGAGACAAGTGGCCGAAGGGAGGCGCCACTCTCAGAGGCTGTTATCTACGAGAGGCCCTCCTCAGACTTCTCAAGGAAAAAGACACAGTTTCTTAAGTATAAATGGGGGTTTATTTTTATTTATCGTGTCAGGCAACCGAACAGTTGTATTACATTTTTAACAGAACAAACACACATACAAAAACACAGAGTTTGCAAGCTTGGTATTGGATTAAATGTCCTTTGACCAGTATCTGGCCACTTGGAGTGCCTCTGGTGGAATATTGTGTCCACGATCTTGTCACATCCCGATTGGATTACTGCAACGCGCTCTATGTGGGGTTGCCTTTGAAGACTGCTCGGAAACTCCAACTAGTCTAGCGGGAGGCAGCCAGATTGCTCACCGGAGCGGCATACAAGGAGCATACCACCCCCCTGTTATGTGAGCTCCACTGGCTGCCGATCCAATTCCGAGCACAATTCAAAGTGCTGTTTTTGACCTACAAAACCCTATACAGTTCCGGCCCAGTCTATCTGTCCGAACGGATCTCCCTCTACGTCCCACCTCAGAGTCTAAGATCTTCTGGGGTGGCCCTGCTCTCGACCCCGCCTCTATCACAAGTGAGGCTGGCGGGGACGAGGAGCAGGGCCTTCTCAGTAGTGGCCCCTCACCTGTGGAACTTACTCCCCGGGGAGATTAGATCAGCGACTTCCCTTTTGTCATTCAGAAAAAAGTTGAAGACCTGGATGTGGGACCAGGCTTTTGGACATTCTGGCAGCTAAAGGAAAGACCTTTATGTTGGGCAGGAATTTGATGGAACGGAATGGATTTATGGAACTCTGAACACTGACCATGAGATTGTTTACTATTGTGTCATGTACTGATGTTTTTAACCTGTTAACTGTTTAATTGCTTTTATGTATGTATGTATTTTTGACATAGGCATCGAATTGTGCCTTCCTTTGTAAGCCGCCCTGAGTCCCCCCTTGGGGGTGAGAAGGGCGGGGTATAAGTAACTGAAATAAATAAATAAACTTCTGGGCACCACAATTCAAGAGAGATATTGACAAAGCTGGAATGTGTCCAGAGGAGGGTGACTAAAATGATCAAGGGTCTGTCTGGAGAACAAGCCCTATGAGGAGCGGCTTAAGGAGCTGGGCCTGTTTAGCATGAAGAAGAGAAGGCTGAGAGGAGATATGATAGCCATGTATAAATATGTGAGAGGAAGCCACAAGGAGGAGGGAGCATGCTTGTTTTCTGCTTCCCTGGAGACTAAGACGCGGAACAATGGCTTCAAACTACAAGAGAGGAGATTCCATCTGAACATGAGGAAGAACTTCCTGACTGTGAGAGCTGTTCAGCAGTGGAACTCTCTGCCCCAGAGTGTGGTGGAGGCTCCTTCTTTGGAAGCTTTTAAACAGGGGCTGGATGGCCATCTGTCAGGGGTGATTTGAATGCAATATTTCTGCTTCTTGGCAGGGGGTTGGACTGGATGGCCCATGAGGTTTCTTCCAACTCTTTGATTCTATGATGCTATGATTCTATGGTGTTGCTGCAAGGAGGTCCTCCCTTGTGCATGTAGCAGGGCTCAGGTTGTATTGCAGCAGGAGGCAGTGGTTTGCTCTTCTCCACACTCACATGTCGTGGATTCCACTTTGTGTCCCCATTTCTTGAGGTTGGCTCTGCATCTCGTGGTGCCAGAGCACAGTCAGTTCAGCGCCTTCCAAGTTGCCCAGTCTTCTGTGTGCCCAGGGGGGAGTCTCTCATTTGGTATCAGCCATTGGTTGAGGTTCTGGGTTTGAGCCTGCCACTTTTGGACTCCCGCTTGCTGAGGTGTTCCAGCGAGTGTCTCTGTAGATCTTAGAAAACTATTTCTTGAATTAAGTCATTGACGTGCTGGCTGATACCCAAACAAGGGATGGGATGGAGATGTCACTACCTTGGTCCTTTCACTATTGGCTGCTACTTCCCAGCGGATGTCAGGCTAGACAGTGTAGTTTTTCCAGTGGTGTAGGGCGCAGACACCCCGTGATAATGCGGTATGTCTCATTAAGAGCCACATCTACTGTTTTAGTGTGGTGAGATGTTTTCAACACTGGGCATGCGTACTCAGCAGCAGAGTAGCATAGCGCAAGGGCAGATGTCTTCACTGTGTCTGGTTGTGATCCCCAGGTTGATTTGGAGTGATCCTTTAGAACAGGGGTCCTCAACCTTTTTAAACAGAGGGCCAGGTCACCGTCCTTCAAACTGTTGGAGGGCTGGATTATAATTTGAAAAAAACATGAATAAATCTTATTTGTAGTGCAAAAAACCCACTTAAAATAATACAATAATTGAAATGAACAATTTAACAAATATAAACTTATTGGTATTTCAATGGGAATTGTGGGCCTGCTTTTGGTTGATGAGATAGGATTGTTGTTGTTGTGTGCTTTCAAGTCATTTCAGACTTAGGCTGACCCTAAGTGAGGGCCGGGTATCTGGCCCTCGGGCCTTAGTTTAAGGACCCCTGCCATAGACCATGGTATCCTTCTGGGTCGCCTCGCGAGGATGGGTCCTGGAGGTACTGTTCTGCAATGGCTGCATGTCTGATGTCCTTGGGGAGTGAGTTCCAGAGTCGGGGGGCCACCACTGAAAGGCCCTCTCCTCGTCCCCAACAATCGCGCCTGCGATGGAGGTGGGAGTGCGAGCAGGGCCTCTCCAGATGATCGAAGAGATCGTGTGGGTTCATACACAGAAATGTTTGTGTATATTTATAGTTTGTTTTTGTTCCGGCATTGAATGTTTGCCGTATTTGTGTTGTGCTCCGCCCTGTGTCCCCTTCCAGGTGAGAAGGGTGGAATATAAATGCTTTAAATAAGTAATAAATAAGTCCAAATCACCTGGAGGACCCAAATTTACCCATGCCTGGACTAAAGGGACAAGACAAGGGAAGCTTTGCCTCTGGGGCTTCTGTTCTGGGGAAGTGATGCACTTTGGCACCTCTTTGACTTCTGTGGAGTCCAGAGCTTGATCTCTCTCTCTCTCTCTCTCTCTCTCTGCCAAACTACAACTCCCAGGACTTGTGTGATAGCATCTCCCCCTTCTTCCCTAATATATAACTATTCCTATTTCCTCCCCCATTTAATGAATGTACCACAAACCTTTCCAAGGCTTCAACCTGCCGTGCCTGTTGTTGCTCCTCTTCCAGGAGAAATGGCCGCAGAGGATTGCGCATCCCTGTTGGGCCCCAAAGAGGAAGAGGAGGAGGAAGAGAAGCCCTGGCAGCTGTTGTTTGCGGAGCAGCATTTGAACCCAGGCCGCTCGCGAAGGTAAGCAATCTGAAGCCGGAAGAGAGGGAGACTGTTGGGAAGTTCAGCTTGAGATTCCAACAAATGAACTTCAACATGGCCATCTGTCAGGGATACATTGATTGTGCGGAGAGCGGCTAAAATGATCAAGAGTCTGGAGAACAAACCCTGTGAGGAGCAGCTTAAAGAGCTGGCCATGTTTAGTCTGCAGAAGAGAAGCCTGAGAGGAGACATGATGAGAAGCATGTATCAAGATCTAAGAGGAAGTCATAAGGGAGGAGGGAGCAGGCTTATTTTCCGCTGCCCTCGAGACTAGGAGGCTGAACATCCTAACTTTGAGACTCGTTCAGCAGTGGAACTCTCTGCTTTGGAGTGTGGTGGAGGCTTTTAAACAGACGGGATGGCCATCCGTTGAGGGTGCTTTGAATGCAAATTTCCTGCATCTTGGCAGAGAGGGGTCGAATTGGATGGCCCACAAGGTCTCTTCCAACTCTAAGTATTGGAAAGGACAAGAAAACGAGTTATAGCAGAATAGTATGAATATTTATGGGAAAAAATATTATAGTCTCTAACACCCTGTGTTGCTGTCCCGCAGGTCAATGTTTCCGTAACCTTAATGGAGAGGAAGGACTTTGAAGCATGGCTTGATCACCTGTCTGTGGCGTTCCTCTCTCTGACGGACTCGCAGAAGAATGAGGCCCTGGACCACCTGATTGGCCAGAGCGGGGCCGCCCAGCTCCGGCACCTCTCCCACCACCTGGAGACCCTCCTCAAGCGGGACTTCCTCAAACTGCTCCCGCTGGAACTCGGATTCTATTTGCTCAAATGGCTCGACCCGCAGACCTTACTCACGTGTTGCCTGGTCTCTAAGCAGTGGAACAAGGTCATCAGCGCCTGCATGGAGGTCTGGCAGGCGGCCTGCAAACGGCTGGGGTGGCGCATCGACGACGACTCGGTCCAGGACGCCCGGCACTGGAAGAAGGTCTACCTCAAGGCCATCTTGCGCATGAAGCAGCTGCAGGACCACGAAGCCTTCGAGACCTCCTCACTGATCGGACACAGCGCCAGGGTGTATGCACTTTACTACAAGGACGGGCTGCTTTGTACAGGTAGGGCCGCCATGGAGCTGCAGGGCAAGAACCAGTGGCTAAATACGAGGGGTATTTTTAAAGTAAGGTCCGTTGGAACATAAGTACACAACGAAAGTTTATTTCAAAAAAGTAAATTTATTTTCAGAAAGTACATACTTCACTCTATTTTTCGACATAATTGCCAAGTTTGTTCAAACACTTATCATACCTCTGAACCAATTCTAAAATACCCTCTTCATAAAAACTTGCCACCACCAAAAGCCACCAAATCGTCTGTAATCAAAGAAGGGCGACCGGAGTGGTCATCTTTGAATTGTTGTACCCACTTACGCACTTTGCTTTCACTCATAACAGTATCACCGTACACTTCACAAATCTGTCGATGAATTTCTGCAGCAGGCAGGTTCCTTGCTGACAAAAACCGTATCACTGAGCGAACCTCACATGCGGCGGGTGAGTTGATAGTCTTAAAACATTTTTAAAGCACAGAACAGAACCGTACAGGTTAGCTACAGAGCAGAAACTGAGCACAGTTGTTCGTGAGGCATGCCGGTACACGACGCACACACTCGTTGCGGTATACGCGCAAACTACTAGTGTCTACAACAAAATGGACCTTACTTAAAAAATACCCCTCGTATATTTATAATCTCCTGTTATAAATATATGTGTGTGTGTGTGTGTATCCCATTATATACAATGGCACAGTAAAATGCCATCCTACCCCCCCCCCTCTCTATATATATATTCCATTATATAAATGTGTGTGTATCCCATTATATACATACACAGTAAAATGGCATCATACATACGCTCCATATATATATATGTGTGTGCGTGTGTATGTATATCCCATTATATACAATGGCACAGTAAAATGGCATCCCATCTCTCTCTCTCTCTCTCTCTCTCTATATATATATATATATCCCATTATATAAATGTGTGTGTATCCCATTATACACACACACAGTAAAATGGCATCATACACACCATATACATATATATATATATATATAGAGAGAGAGAGAGAGAGAGAATGACAATGGCACCATTTGGGATGCCATTTGACTGTGCCATTGTATATAATGGGATACACACACCTTTGATATTGACTAAGCTGGAAGGATTTTGGCCTGCAAAAATAGGAGTATAGTGTTTAGATCCATCCGTCTATCTATCTATCTATCTATCTATCTATCTATCTATCTATCTTATCTATTTGTGTGTGTGTGTGTATCCCATTATACACAATGGCACAGTAAAATGGCGTCCCCCCTCTCTCTATGTATATCTCATTATATAAATGTGTGTGTGTATCCCATTATATACACACGGAAAAATGGTGTCACATATATATACACTCTCTCTCTCTCTCTATATATATATATCCCATTATATATGTGTGTGTGTATCCCATTATATACAATGGCACAATAAAATGGCATCCTCTCTCTCTCTCTCTCTCTCTCTCTCTCTCTCTATATATATATATATATATATAATCCCATTATATAAATGTGTGTGTATTCCACTATATACACACAATAAAATGGTGTATATCCCCCATTATATGTGTGTGTGTGTATGTATATCCCATTATATACAATGGCACAGTAAACTGACATCCATCTCTCTCTCTCTCTCTCTCTTTCTCTCTCTCTCTCTCTCTATATATATATATATATACCATTATACAAATGTGTGTGTGTATCCCATTATAAACACACAGTAAAATGGTGTCATATATATACACACACACCATATATATACTCCTCCCATTATATTTTTGTGTTTATATCTCCATATATATTTTTATGGTTTTTAATAATTACATAATATTTTAACTATTACGTAATGATTAAAAACCATAAAAATATATATGGAGATATAAACACAAAAATATAATGGGAGGCGTATATGTATTACTCATTGTACACATTGCCTCTGGGGTGTTTGTATGTGTCCTAATGGGTTGAGAGGTGATATCAGACTCTCTCTCTCTCTCTCTCTCTCTCTCTCTCTCTCACACACACACACACACACACACACACACACACACACATATAAAATCCATTTGTGACTCAATCAAGATGTAAGCAGCAATAGCAACAACAACAAAACATGTATATCAGGTCTGTTAGGATCTCAAGTGGCTCCCGTAGATAAAATACTGACAAGCTCTTTAAATAAATACATTCATTTCTGTCTCAATTATGATAAAAACAGGCTGTAAATATATTATTAGTATAATAATAATTTATTTAATGCCATTTCGCAGGCAGCTACCCGAGATAATTGTAAACATTGACAATAAAAAAATTCAAAACAATTTCTTAAGTGACCCATGCATATCTTCTAGTATTAAAAAAAATTCCAAATATTAGATAGACTCCAAATATCTTCTGGCGCTCGAGGGACTAAGCTCCTCTTATTTATTTATTTATTTATTTATGATGTTTATATGCCGTCCTTCTCACCCCAAGGAGACTCAGGGCAGCTTCCAAGTAATATGTAAATACAATATATTATGTTATTATCATAGCCCAATAGTAGTATTATATTCTCTTCCTTTGGTTCCTCAGGTTCGGACGACTTGTCCGCCAAGCTGTGGGACGTGAGCACCGGGCAGTGCGTCTACGGGATCCAGACCCATACCTGTGCGGCAGTGAAGTTCGACGAGCAGAAGCTGGTGACGGGATCCTTCGACAACACCATCGCCTGCTGGGAGTGGAGTTCAGGGGCCAAGACCCAGCACTTTCGGGGCCACACAGGGGCAGGTGGGGCAGAATCTCAGAAAGCCTTTACGCATTTTAAGCAATATGCTGTGTATGTTGTTGAAAGCTTTCATTCCCAGAATCACTGGGGTGTTGTGTGGTTTCTGGGCTGTATGGTCGTGTTCTAGCAGCATTTTCTCCTGACATTTCACCTGGATTTGCAGGCAAAATGTTAGGAGAAAATGCTGCTAGAACATGATCGTACAGCCTGGAAACCACACAACACCCCAAATATTGTTCTGTATCGGTCAATACTGGGATGGACTGAATGGCCCACGAGGTCTCTTCCAACTCTAGGATTGTAAAGAAATGACAAAAACCACTGATCTTTCTCGGCATTACTTTTTCCTCCCTCTAGTTTTCAGCGTGGATTACAACGATGAGCTTGACCTCCTGGTCAGCGGTTCGGCAGATTTCACTGTGAAAGTCTGGGCTTTGTCCACCGGCATCTGTCTCAATACGTTGACTGGACACACGGAATGGGTCACAAAGGTAAGCTGGAGTGGTATTCCTCGTTCTGTCCCATCAGAAGTAGAAGAGGCCTCCTCCTGCAGGGACGTTCCTCTTCACAACACAGGGCCAGAAGGGAAGGGATGGGGTTGTTTCTTTCCTCATTGAATTCTGTTCATGGTGACGGAGCAAAGATTTCAAAAGTGAATTTTGTCGGGCGAGTGGGCTTATTAACAAAAGATTCTCCTCACAAAAGCATGTGATTTAACCCCTCCGGGTTTTTTTATGACTCCACTAGCTATCCCCTGCCACACGTTGCTGTGGCCCAGTCTGGTGATCGGGAAAATAAAGTAATGAGAAAGTGTTGGTTTCTAATATATGTAATTTCTTTCTGCTTGTGAGTAAACAGTATTTCTTGCTGTTTCTTTGTCAGTGCTGATGTGGAGAGTGTCTGGTTTGCCTACTCTGGAACATGCAACATATCATTGTCCTTCTTTAGGGGTCCCTTTCAAATCTATGTGTGTGAGAATCATACCTATCTATCTATATCTATGGCTGGATGGCTCTTTGTCAGGAGAGCTTTGATTATGTCTTCTTGCTCTGGTGAAGGGAGTTGGACTGGATGGCCTTAAGTATTTTCTGTTGGTCATTGGGGTTCTGTGTGGAAAGTTTGCCCCAATTCTGTCATTCGTGGGGTTCAGCATGCTCTTTGATTGTACGTGAACTATAAACCCCTGTAACTACAACTCCCAAATGTCAAGATCTATTTTCCCCAAACTCCATCTGTGTTCATATTTGGGCATATTGAGTATTCATGCCAAGTTTGGTCCAGATCCATCATTGTTTGAGTCCACAGTGCTCTCTGGATGTGGGTGAACTATAATTCCCAAACTCAAGGTCAATGTCCACCAAACCTTTCCAGTTTTTTCTGTTGGTCATGGGAGCCCTGTGTGCTAAGTTTGGCCCAATTCCACCATTGGTGTTCAGAATGCTCTTTGATTGTAGGTAAACTATAAATCCTAGCAACAACAATTCCCAAATGACAAAATCAATTTATTGAGTGGAGAACATAAATTGGACTGTTAGGCGTATTGTGTCCAAATTTGGTGTCAATTCGTCCAGCGGTTTTTGAGTTTTGTTAATCCCACAAACGAACATTGCATTTTTATTTATATAGATTGGGATGCTTGCTTCCATTCTGCTTCTCATTTCAGGTGGTCTTGCAGAAGTGCAAAGTCAAGTCCCTCATGCACAGTCCCGGGGATTACATCCTTTTAAGCGCAGATAAATACGAAATCAAGGTGGGTACAGTCTCCTCCTTTTGTAGAGCTTGAGAGGTCAGAGAGACAGAAGGCTTCATTAGTTCAGGAACGCAGTAAGAACATCAGGACTATCTAGCCCAAAATTCTGTTTCTGGCAGGATTCTGCTAAAATCTGTAGCAACTCCACAAGTAAACCAAGAAAGCAGTAATAACCCTCTCCTGCTGCAGTCTCATGGGGCCATAGTGGTGCATCGGGTTAAACTGCTAAGATGCAGAACTTGCTGATTGGAAGGTCGGCGGTTCGAATCCACAGATGGGGTGAGCTCCCATTGTTAGGCCCAGCTTCTGCCAACCTAGCCGCAAATGTGAGTAGATCAATAGGTACCACTTCTGCGGGAAGGTAATAGCACTCCATGCAGTCCACATGACCTAGGAGGTGTATATGGACAGCGCCGGCTCTTCAACTTAGAAATGGAAATGAGCACCAATTTCAACAGAAAGGAGGAAACCATGAAAATGAACAAAATCTGGCTACCAATATTACAACAGCAAAATAACAGAGAGTAAACAATCAGGCACATCTAATCACCTCTCAACAAAAGATTCCCCCAGGCACTGACAAGCCATCAAATGCTAATTAAGGTGGTCAGTTGAAACATTCACACCTAGCTCCAGCAGACAAGAGTCCTTTGTCCCACCCTGGTCATTCTACAGATATATAAACCCATTTTCCTAGTTCCAACAGACCTCACTACCTCTGAGGGTGCTTGCCATAGATGCAGGCGAAACGTCAGGAGAAAATGTCTCTAGGACATGGCCATATAGCCCGAAAAACCTACAACAACCCAATAATAAAATGATTGAAGTACGTGCTTTTGAGTGAGCGATAGAGAAAGTTATCAAAGAGAGCTTGGTTTTAGCCAATTGTCAAATTTGCACTGTTGTCCAAGTCTTTATTTTTATTTTTGGGTGACAGATCTGGCCAATTGGAAGAGAAATTAACTGCAAATGCTTAAAAACCCTGACCGTTTCGGAGGACCGCAGCATCTCCCTGCAGCCCCGGCTACACTTCGACGGGAAATACATCGTGTGCAGTTCAGCCATTGGCTTGTTCCAGTGGGATTTTGCCAGCTATGATATCCTCAGGTAATACTAGCAGCGAAAAATACGCTTATTGATCAACAAATCAAACCAGAACCGGCATAACCAACTTTGACCTGTGGGGTTCTGCAAGGCTCTATCGTGTCTCCCATGCTTTTTAACATCTACATGAAACCGCTGGGCGAGGTCATCCGGAGGTTTGGAGTTGGGTGCCACCTCTATGCAGATGACACACAATTCTATTACTCATTTCCGCCCAACTCCAAGGAGGCCTCTCGGGTGCTGGACGAGTGCCTGGCCGCTGTGTCTATCTGGATGAGGAGGAACAAGCTGAAGATCAATCCCGACAAGACAGAGGTCCTCCTGGGCGACCGTAAACCGGATCGGGGTATAGGGCGGCAACCTGTGCTGGACGGGGTTACACTCCCCCTGAAGCCACAGGTCCGTAGTTTAGGAGTTCTCCTGGATTCATCACTTACGCTTGAGGCTCAGGCGTCGGCGGTCTCCAGGAGTGCTTTTGCACAACTGCAACCTTACCTCGTAAAGGCTGATCTGGCCGGGGTGGTCCATGCCTTGGTCACCTCTAGATTGGACTACTGTAATGCGCTCTATGTGGGGCTGCCCTTGAAAATGGCTCAGAAATTTCAACTGGTCTAGCGGGCAGCGGGCAGGATGTTAACTGGTGCTCTTTACAGAGAGAGGTCAACCCTCCTGTTCAAGGAGCTCCATTGGCTGCCGTTTATTTTCCGAGCCCAATTTAAGGTGCAGGTGCTTACCTACAAAGCCCTAAATGGTTTGGGACCAGCCTACCTGCGTGACCGCATCTCCGTATATGAACCCACACGTTAACTCCATTCATCTGGAGAGGCCCTGCTCGCGATCCCACCTGCGTCACAAGCGTGCTTGGTGGGGACGAGGGACAGGGCCTTCTCTGTGGTGGCCCACCGACTCTGGAACACTCCCCAAGGACATCAGACAAACCCCAACATTGGCAGTCTTTAGGAAGAGTCTGAAGACCTGGCTGTTCCGGTGTGCCTTTCCAGAATAGGAAACTCCAGCATTATGTCCCAGACGCACTTTATTAGAGATTTAAGATTGCCACACATTGCATCTACCCTAGAATCCTCCCATCTTACCTGTCATGTCCAGCACATTTACCTGTACCCATTACATTTGGTCCGGCCCTAGTTTTTAAATGTATCACGGTGTATTGTTGTGTTGTTTTACTGTTACTGTTTTAATGTTTTTTGGTTTGCTTGTGAGTTAGATGCTGTTGTTTTATTGAGGGCCTTGGCCTTTGTAAGTCGCATCGAGTCCTTCGGGAGATGTCAGCGGGGTACAAGTAAAGTTAATAATAATAGTCATTTTTAATATAATAATAATAATAATAATAATAATAATAGTCAGTTCCAGCAGACCTCACCTCTGAGGATGCTTGCCATAGATGCAGGCGAAACGTCAGGAGAAATGCCTCTAGAACATGGCCATATAGCTCGAAAAAACCCACAAGAACTGATAGTCATTTTTTGTTGGAGAAATGTCCTGGGGGTCCAAAATATGTGAAAGGGTGTCATAATGAGTTGGTCATGGGAGCTCTGCGTGCCAAGTTTGGTTCAGTTCCATCATTGGTGGAGTCCAGAATGCTCTGTGATTGTAGGTGAACTATAAATCCCAGCAACTACAACTCCCAAATGACAAAATCAATCCCCACAAACCCACCAGTATTCCAATTTGGGCATATTGGGTATTTGTGGCAAATTTGGTCCAGTGAATGAAAATACATCCTGGATATCAGATATTTTCATTACGATTCATAACAGTAGCAAAATTACAGTTATGAAATAGCAAGGAAACTAATGTCATGGTTGGGGGTCACCACAACAGGAGGAACTGTATTAAGGGGTCGCGGCATTAGGAAGGTTGGGGCCCCAATTGGTGCGGTGAATTAAACCCTTATGCTGGCAGGGCTGAAGAATGACAGGTTGGAGGTTTGATAATAATAATAATAATAATAATAATAATAATAATACTTTATTTGTACCCCGCTACCATCTCCCAAGGGACTCGGTGCGGCTTACTTGAGGCCGAGCCCACAATACATCAATACAACAATACAAGCAATAACTGTATTGCTTGTATTGCTGTATGCACGCCCACCTATCCTTAAAATATCCATCCTATTTCTCTTGAACATGCCCTGCATTTTAAAATTTTAATCATTACATTTGGCCCCGCCACAGGTTTTAAATGTGTCGTGATATTATTGTTACTGTTTTTGCTTTGTTATGAGTTATTTATTGTTGTATTGTTGTTGTTGTGTTTTATTGATGTATTTGGGCTCAGCCTCTTGTAAGCTGCACTGAGTCCTGCGGGAGATGGTAGCGGGGTATAAATAAAGGTTTATTATTATTATTATTATTATTATTATTATTATTATTACAATTAAAACAAAACTCATAAACAAAAAACAATAACAATAACAGTAATACAACACACATTTTAAAATCTATGGCTGGGCCAAATGCAACTAAATTTTAAAAATAATGCTAGGCATGAACAAGGTAGGAGAGATGGGGCGTTGGTGAAAGCATACAAACAATCCTAAATCAGTGTAAAGTGCATTTAGAGGACATAATGCTGAGGGTTCATTATTCTGCGAAGGCGCACTGGAACAACCACGTTTTCAAGCTCCTCCTAAGTTGGGGCATGCCTGATGTCCTTGGGGAGTGAGTTCCAGAGTCGAGGGGCCACCACTGAGAAGGCCCTCTCCCTCGTCCCCACCAATCGCGCCTGCGATGGGGGTGGGAGCGCGAACAGGGCCTCTCCTGACGATCGAAGAGATTGTGTGGGTTCGTATACAGAAATGCAATCACGCAGGTAGGCGGGATTCCAGGGAGAGCACGGATGAGCTCCCTCTGTCAGCTCCAGCTCCCCATGTGGGGACATTAGAGAAGCCTCCTACAAGGATGGTAAAATATCAAAACATCCAGGTGTCCCCTGGGCAACATCCTTGCAGACGGCCAATTCTCTCACACCAGAAGCGACTTGCAGTTTCTCAAGTTGCTCCTGACATGAAAAAAAAAATTAGGCAGGTTGAAAAAACTGCTTTAACCCATTCTTAACTTGTATATCGTGGCTCCAACAGTATCGTCAGACATTACTATCACGATGGAATAGTATCCTATGCCTGACAAATGAAGGCCCTCCGTTTGAATTTCTTACAAATATAAAATACCTTTGGAGTGTTTTTTTTTTGTCCTCCTGCTGATCTGTATTTTCTTTATTCTCTCCCTATTGCAGGGTTATCAAACCCCCCGAGTCGGCAAACTTGTCCTTGCTGGGCTTCGGTGACATTTTTGCTCTCCTGTTTGATAGCCACTTCCTGTACATCATGGATTTGAGGACAGAGAAACTGATCAGCCGTTGGCCGCTGCCGGAATATCGGAAGTCCAAGAGAGGCTCCAGCTTTTTGGCCGGAGAAACATCTTGGCTGGACGGTTTGGACGGTCAGAATGACATGGGCCTGGTGTTTGCCACTAGCATGCCGGACCACAGTATTCACCTGGTTTTGTGGAAGGAGCACGGCTGAAAAAAAGGAGGAGAAAAAGAAAACAAGCCAGCCGAATACATGACATAAGAAAAATACGAAATGAAAACACAACATTGGAGACCGACCGCCAGCGATGGATGAATCAGACCGAGGAGACTGCATGAACCAAAGCTGCACATTTTAATGGATATCATCATGCAATGCACAATCATTTTATCTTTTTTTTAAAATCTCGGCATCCTTTTGATGAGAGAAGGGAGTTGGGGGATGATTACATGATTTCCTTTGCATCATGGCATGCTAACAGCTTCCATCACTGCCTCATGTATACTCATGTTCAAACATACACATCTGAGCATTTAGATCAACTGTTACTTTTTTGTTTGGTTTTATTGAGTGGGGAACTATTCAACAGAAAAGTGTATTTGGAGCTGTATCCAGTGCTGGATTCATGGCTGGACAAGAGAGAGTCTCCTCTCCTTCCTGCTGCATCTCAGACTTCATGACAAACCACCCGTAGCGCCTTTTTTGGGGGCCAGAAAAGGTTGCAAGGGAAGGGACGGGAAAAGAAATCCCACCGCAAACATCCCATTGTGTCTCAAAACATTTCCATTTGCCTCTTCCTGATCCTCTGAAAGATGGTTTGTAATCAGAATTGCTTTGGGAAATAGATCTTATTTGCAGAGTTTGTGAACAAAACAATACAAAACAGGGGGGGGGGAGTGAGCCAGCTGATCAGTTTCTATTTGCCTTCCTAGATCTGTTCTCGTTCATATCCTGTGGGTGACTTAGGGCTGTGTCAATGCGTTTCCTATGTGCGAAAGTCCCTTTTTGGTGGGATGCAAAGGGCTATTATCCTTTGGAACTTCCTGTCAAACCACTCTTATGTTTTCAAAGCGGAAAGAAGGTTAGAAAGCAACTCAGACTTGGCTGCTTTCAGCTTCGGGGAGAAAGGAAAAGACATACATTCCAATTGAGAACAAGTCATCCTTTCTTCCGCCTCCTCCTGAGCTGCTTTGTTGTGCTCTGAGGTGTCTTCTTCCACTTCCTCCTGATAATAAGTGACAGCTTCATAAGGCATACCCTGTTTCCCTGAAAATAAGACCTTCCCTGAAATAAAACCTACCCTGAAAATAAGATCTTCCCTGAAAATAAAACCTACCCTGAAAATAAGACCTTCCCAGAAAATAAGACCTGCCCTGAAAATAAGACCTTCCCTGAAAATAAAACCTACCCTGAAAATAAGACCTTCCCTGAAAATAAGACCTAGCATGATTTTTGAGGATGCTCAAAATATAAGCCCTACTTCAAAAATAAGCCTAGTTACGATGAAATAAAATATATCAATTTGGGGGGGAAGGCGTCCCCTGAAAATAAGCCCTAACACATCTTTTGGAGCAAAAATTAATACAAGACCCTGTCTTACTTTCAGGGAAACGATGTGTGTGTGTGTGTGTGTGTGTATATATATATATACATACATATATATACATACATACACATATATATATGCAGCTGAATAAGCCTAGTTACGATTAAATAAAATATATCAATTTGGGGGGGAAGGCGTCCCCTGAAATTAAGGCCTAACACATCTTTTGGAGCAAAAAATAATACAAGACCCTGTCTTACTTTCAGGGAAATGATGTGTGTGTGTGTATGCAGCTGAATAACAAGATTCTGCAAATTTCAGGATAATTTAGGAACCAAATTTTACATCTAAATCCGGAGTGTTCAGGTATTTGGGTCTCTAACTCCCAGAAGCCCAAGTTGTCCAATGACCAGGAATTCTGGGAACTGAAGTCCAAAACAAGTTTGACACCATTGGAGTCTTAACAGGAATATTGGTCGTTCTCTTCTACTCTGTGATCGTAGTTGTGGTGCATACAGCTCAAAAAAATTCAGAAGCAGGCAAAGCGAAAACAGAACTGCTCCTTCAAGGGCTTTGTCTTTTTGTTAAGTTGGGTTAAGTCAGCCTCTCGAATGGAATCGAAATCTCCGCCTGCTTGTCTTTGTGCAGAAGGAGGCTCCACATTTTAGAGGCAGAGCAGAACACATCTTTTTTTATCCCCTCCACGGAAAGAGCTGTCACTGCCATTGCTTCTGAATCAAGTGAGAGAAAGGCAAGGATGGTAAGTGGAAGAAGAAGAAAAAAGATTGCCGTTGCCATAGTCTCCTTATGAAGAGAATGGGGTGAAGAAGGAGGATGGGAAAGGAGAGGTTTCCGTGCTGGTTTATTCTCACAGCCCTTTCAAAAAAGAATCAGAGTGTTCTACAAATCGTTGTGCTGGCAAATCCTCCGGTTCAAAACCGGGCTCGGCATCTGTGCTTCAAAGGAGAAGCATTGCAGGGAAATGGATGGGATGGGAATGGGATACTGAGCCTTTTCCCCTGCCCTTCCTTTGTGGATCTTTTCCTCCAAGAAGAGCTGGAGCAGGCAGTTGCCTCCTTCCGGCACGTGCTATCTATCAATGTTTACACCAACAATATAAATAAAACCTTCTGCCTGGTTTAACATTTGTGCCAATGCGTCGTTATTGACTGACATTCAGAAGAAGACCTACAAGCTGCTCTAAACACCTTTGCAGAAGCATACGAGAAGCTCAGCCTGTCATTAAACATCGAGAAAACCAAAGCTGATGTGGTCTATCCAATGCAGTTTTCTAAATCAGCTCCCCAAATAACCAAACCAAATCTGAAGTTGACCTAAAACTGATTTGTACTAATGTTGAAGAGTGGTCCCTGGTCAAAGTAGCTGCTTTGACCTCACAACCTCTGAGGATATCTGCTACAGATGCAGGCGAAACATCAGGAGAGAATGCTTCTAGAACATGGCCATACAGCCCGAAAAACCTACAACAACCCATGAAAGCCTTCGATAATACAAACTGGCCCCTGTTCAAGTGGTTCCTGGTCAACAACAAGTTAGGAACCACTGTATCCTGTATCCTGCGTGTCCTCCAAAGCACTTAGATGTGGATATAACCTCCCACTCTTGTCCTCAGAACAACCTAGTTAGGAAAAGCTAAACTAGTAGGGACATAAAATTATAAAAACTTAAAAGTTGGAAGGGACCTCAAGGACAGTCCAGTCAATCTCCCTGCGATGCAGAAATACAGAACTAAAGCATGATGCCCATCCAAGGTCTGTTTCAAGACAAAATAAATAGTCCACCGCCCTTTGAAGCAGTTCATTTCACCATGAAATACTTCTTAGCAGCAAAAAGTTGAGTTGGAATCTATTGTCATTTGAATCCACCGTGCAGGAGCAAGCTCCATCGTCTACATAGAGTCATAAATAATGAAGAGCGGCTGCATTTTACTCCAAGCGTTCTACCAGACTTGGATGGCAAACTTCTGGCATGCTTTCCCTCTAAGATGCATTTTTCAAAAAGATACAAAACGTTATAAATAAATAAGCACTGCTGAAGAAGCAACCACTCGTAATCCATTTGCCACTAAGTGTCTGTTTGGCTGCCATGAAATAATGTCTTTCTTCCAGTTTTACAGTTATTACAATCTCATTCATTTCAAGCCTTTGCACTCCTTGGAAACTTCAGGTTGAGAAAGAGGATCCCGCCCATCGGGTTCCTTTCAGTCCGTATTATAAAATGTTGGGGTGTTGTGTGGTTTCGGGATTGTATGGCCATGTTCTAGCACAGGCGTGGACAAACTTTCTAACTTGGGGGTTGCATACTAGCACTTCCTGTTAGGAGTAACTATCTGGTGATGGAACGAAGGAAGGGAAAGAGGAAAGGAAGAGAAGAGGAAGGAAGGACGAAAAGGAGGAAGGGAAGGATGGAAGGAGAAAGAGGGAAGGAGGGAGGAAAGAAGGAAGGAAGGACAAAAGGGTGGAAGGAAAGGATGGAAGGGAAAAAAGGACAGAACGGAAGGGAGGAAGGGAAGGATGGAAGGAGAAAGAGGGCGAGACGGATGGAAGGAGGAAAGAAGGAAGGACAAAAATGTGGAAGGAAAGGATGGAAGGAAAGAAAAGACAGGATGGAAGGGAGGAAGGGAAGGATGGAAGGAGAAAGAGGGAAGGAGGGAGGAAAGAAGGAAGGACAAAAAGAGTGGAAGGAAAGGATGGTAGGAAGAAAAGACAGGATGGTAGGAAGGGAAGGAGAAAGAGGGAAGGAGGGAGGAAAGAAGGAAGGAAAAAAGAGTGGAAGGAAAGGATGGAAGGGAAAGAAAGACAGGATGGGACGAAGGGAAGGATGGAAGGAGAAAGGGAGAGAGGGAAGGAGGGAGGAAAGAAGGAAGGACAAAAGGGTGGAAGGAAAGGATGGAAGGGAAAGAGGAAGAAAAAAGGACGGAAGGGTGGAAGGGAATGATGGAAGGAGAAAGAGGGAGAGAGAGAAGGAGGGAAGAAAGAGAGAAGGAAGGAAAGACAAAAGGGAAGCAAGGAAGAGTGGAAGGAAAGGATAAAGAGGGAGAGAAGGATGGAGGGCAAAAGGGTGGGAGGAAAGGATGGGAAAGAGGAAGGAAAAAGAAGAAAGGACGGAAGGGTGGAAGGGAAAGATAGAAGGAGAAAGAGGGAGGGAAGGGTAGGAAGGAGGAAGGAAAAAGAGAAGGAAAGACAAACGGGTGAAAGGGAAGGATGGAAGGAAGGAAGAGCAGGAGGAAAGAAAGAGAAGCAAGGATGGACGAAAGGGTGGAAGGGAATGGAGGGAAGAAGAAAGAGGGAGGGAAGGAAGGGAGGAAGGGAAAGGAGAAGGAAGGAAAGAGAAAATTGAAGGAAGGAAGGTGAAAGGGAGAAAGGGAAGGATAAAAAGATGGCAGGAAAGGAGAAAGAGGGAGGGAAGGTAGAAGGAAGGAAAGAGAGAAGGATGGAAGAATAGGATGGTGAGAGAGAGGAGGGCCTCAGAAAATAGCCCAAGGGGCCATATCTGGCCCTCGGGCCTGGGTTTGCCCATACTTGTTCTCGCAGCATTTTCTCCTGACGTTTCGCCTCTGAAGATGCCAGCCACAGATGCAGACAAAACGTTGGGAGCAAATGTTGCTAGAACACGGCCATAAAGCCCGGAAACCACACAACACCCCAGTGATTCCAGCTATGAAAGTCTTCGACAACACATTATGAAATGCTGACCAGGATTTCATCCCTTCTGCTCTGTGTTTATGGCTTCTCTGGTGACAATGATATCTTTTGTAGCACCTGGCTAACACTATGGATGAGTAACGAGTTGTATCTCCAGAGCGTGGTGTCCCTAATGAGGAATTTTTGGGGCAGGGATGGTTGGTGTGGGAGTCGGCAATGGTGCACCATCGCGATGTTCATAGGAACCTCCACACTTTCGCCAAAGGCTTGGAGGACGGAGTGAACTGAAGTCTGGATCACCTTCCTGGGATTGACAATGATCTTCCGTGGGTTGATGATCTCTTTCCGATCCGGTTCTCGGACAATGTGGTGCAATATGTTGACTCCAGGGACCGTGTTCCAGGAGGGAACGTCAATGGCGTCGGGGGCGAATATGGTGTTAGGAAAGAGGTGGCTCTCAAAGAGGAAGACGCCAGCCTCTGGGTTCTGCTCCTCCAGGCTCTCCATCATGGCTTTCCAATTTGTATGCTTGATGGGCAGTATAATTTCATCGATGTCGTTCAGCAGCACATACCTGCTCCGGTACATATTCCGGTACACACAGTCATTTAACGCTGCAATCTGCCCATAGTAGCCAATTTGAGTCCCATCATCCTTGGAAAGCCATTCTTTAGAAACGTTGAGGTAGGACGTGATTGGCCAGGGAACAATCTCCAGTGTCCCTTCGGCCACATAAAAGTCTAGGACTTTCTCCATCAGTTGGCTGCAGTTGTTCTTATAGACCACCACTTTTTGCATCCCGAGGAGTTTGTACATTTCCATGCTCTGGATGAACTGTAGGACATTGTTATAGTTTCCAAACATGGTGGAAATGCACACTGTGAAGTCCACAGGAAAAGCTTGAGGCTTCCGGTTTTTGATCTCAAACCACGGCGAGAGACTGATATCTTCGTTAGGAAATGGGTGCAAAGCCACATAATGGGGGTCACAGCTAGTGGGCTCCATGCAGACCATGTCTGCCACCGCATACGGGAACCCAAACCGATCCGAATGGACATTGGTGACCACTTTTGAGACGTAGGCTTCGTCCCTGGATGGGCAACAAAACCAACAATACTGTTCCTTGACCTTTTCATGATGGACGATGCCAATAACACGCGTTGTCTTCTCCTGCCTGTTATCAAAATAGGCAGCAATGACCAATGTGCTATTGCCTTTTAAGACCGAAATTGAATTGTTGGTGACTTCTCCTCTGCAAAGATCTCTCCGCAGAACCGTTTTTGGTAAAAGATGGTATTTCTGTATCTGGTGGTAGGAAAGTGTTAGCATGGAAGCAAAAGCCACCAGACATATCCCTATAGCCAAGTAGGTTTTCTTTCTGAAGCAGATCATTCTAAGTTGGTGCCGCATCCGAATGTGCACGATGGATGAACCTGCAATAGAGAAGTCAAGGCAAATAATCTGGATATGATCAATACTTATGTCCTATAATACCAAAAACATGGAGTAATCTATATAAATATGTAATATTAATTTGTGGGATTAACATAACTCAAAAAACACTGGACGAATTGACACCGAATTTGGACACAACACACCTAACAGGCCAACAAGTGACCATCTATATCAGGGGTCCTCGGACTTTTTAAACAGAGGGCCAGGTCACAGTCCCTCAAACTGTTGGAGGGCCGGATTATAATTTGAAAAAAACATGAATGAATTCCTATGCACACTGCACATATCTTATTCGTAGTGCAAGAACACTTTAAAACAATACACTAATTAAAATGTTGTTGTGTGCTTTCAAGTCATTTCAGACTTAGATTGATCCTGAGCGAGGGCTGGGTAAATGACCTTGGAGGGCTGTATCCGGCCCTCGGACCGTAGTTTGAGGATCTCTGATCTATATCTATATAAATAAAAATGCAATTTTTGTTTGTAGGATTAACATAACTCAAAACAACTGGACAAATTGTGCCAAATTTGACCACAAGACACCTGCTAATCTAAGGAGTGACCATCACTCAAAAAAATGGTTTTGTCATTTGGGAGTTGTAGTTGCTGGGATTTATGATTAATCTACAATCAAAGAGCATTCTAAACTCCACCAATGATAGAATTGAACCCAACATGGCACACAGGACTCCCATGACCAACATAAAACACTAGAAAGGTTTGGAGAACATTGACCTTGAGGTTGGGAATTGTAGTTCACCTACATCCAGAGAGCACTGGACAAACAAGGATGGATCTGGACCAAACTTGGAAAGAATACTCAATATTCCCAAATATAAACACAGATGGGGTTTGGGGAAATAGACCTTGACATTTGGGAGTTGTAGTTACTGGGATTTATAGTTCACCTGCAATCAAAGAGCATTTTGAACCCCACCAACGACAGAATTGGGGCAAACTTCCCACACAGAACTCCCATGACCAACAGAAAATACTTAAGGCCATCCAGTCCAACTCTCTTCAGTAGGGCAAGAAAACGTAATCAAAGCCCCCCTGACAAAGAGACATCCAGCCATAGATATAGATAGATAGATATGATTCACACACAGAGAGATATAGGGTAGATTTGAAAGGGACCCCTAAAGAAGGACAATTGTATGTTGCATGTTCCAGAGTGGGCAAACCAGACACTCTCCACATCAACACTGACAAAGAAACAACAAGAAATACTGTTTACCCACAAGCAGAAAGTAATTACATATATTAGAAACCAACACTTTCTCGTTACTTTATTTTCCAGATCACGAGACTGGGCCACAGCAACGCCTGGCAGAGGATGGCTAGTTGGATAATAAACAGTGTACTCTAAATATTGAAGCAAGCATAACTCAATGGATACTTCATCCTACAAGGGAAAGTAATCCATGAAGCAAAAATATCCCTTGTATACCAGAGACTGGCATTTCCCATTTGGCAGCTCCAAAGTCCAGTCTTATGACAATATGCAAAGAGGTTGGCCTTCTAATTGTGACAAGAGTCTAAGCCTACCTTATACTCGCTGTTTGTGTCTTTTTGTAATCATCACAAAAATTAGTAGCTTGCAAACATCTCATTTAGCAAGTCACACTAAAATTGTCCCCAGGCTCAGCGTAGAGCAGCTGAAGAAGCCACCCCCATCCAAGGCTATTCCAAAATTGGGTGGAGAGCTTTGGGGATTGCAAAATGCTTGGCCTTGTCCCCACAGCCAGAGGCAAGAGAGGGAGCTTGGGTGCCTATTCCTGAGCCAGGTCACTACTTTTATGTGAATAAAGGTTTGGTTGCAGGTGTCTACGGACAATGCCGGCTCTTTGGCTTATAAATGGAGATGAGCACCACCTCACAGAGTCAGACACTATGAGACTTAATGTCAGGGGAAACCTTTACCTAATCTTCCTCAATATACAATATCTTACTATACTAAGAATCAGAACTATATGGGATCAGACATGCTATGTCACTTAACAGCCACCACTGTCTATTATTATTATTATTATTATTATTATTATTATTATTATTGACACAAAAGCACAGTATGTCACAGCAAACGAGATCTATATGCTGGAATTTGTATCACAAAATCACAAGTCGAACACTTCCCAAGCGTCTAGGACTTTGTGATGTATATTATTATTATTATTATTATTATTATTGACACAAAAGCACAGTATGTCACAGCAAACGAGATCTATATGCTGGAATTTGTATCACAAAATCACGTCGAACACTTCCCAAGCGTCTAGGACTTTGTGATGTATATTATTATTATTATTATTATTATTGACACAAAAGCACAGTATGTCACAGCAAACGAGATCTATATGCTGGATTTCGTATCACAAAATCACAAGTCGAACACTTCCCAAGCGTCTAGGACTGTGTGATGTATATTATTATTATTATTATTATTATTATTATTATTATTTTACCGACACAAAAGCACAGTATGTCACAGCAAACGAGATCTATATGCTGGAATTTGTATCACAAAATCACAAGTCGAACACTTCCCAAGCGTCTAGGACTTTGTGATGTATATTATTATTATTATTATTATTACTGACACAAAAGCACAGTATGTCACAGCAAACGAGATCTATATGCTGGAATTTGTATCACAAAATCACAAGTCGAACACTTCCCAAGCGTCTAGGACTGTGTGATGTATATTATTATTATTATTATTATTATTATTATTATTATTATTATTATCCCTTTACCATAGTGACAGGGGCGGCTCAGCCTAGGTAATTTTCAACGGTAAACAAACAGTATTTTGCCCCCCCCCCCCCCACTGATATATATTTTCTCTCTGTCGTGGGAGTCCTGTGTGCCATATTTGGTTCAATTCCATCATTGGTGGAGTTCAGAATGCTCTTTGATTTTAGGTGAACTATACACAAGGGATGTATAGTCAGAGGCAGACCTAGATAATTTTCAATGGTAAGCAAACAGTATTTTGGCACCCCCCCCCCCAACCAATCACTGATATATATATTTTTGTTCGTTGTGGGAGTTCTGTGTGCCATATTTGGTTCAATTCCATCATTGGTGGAGTGCAGAATGCTCTTTGATTGTAGGTGAACTATACATCCTAGTAACTACAACTTGCATATGTCAAGGTCTATTTTCACCTAAGAGCGCCTCAAGAGCGCCCCTGGGAAAAATCAACTATACTGCAAATGCTTACTTTGCGTAATGGGTTGAGCTGCCCCTGTGTATAGTTCACCTACAATCAAAGAGCATTCTGAACTCCACCAATGATGGAATTGAACCAAATATGGCACACAGAACTCCCACGACGGAGAGAAAATATATATCAGTGATTGGTTGGTTGGGTGGGCAAAATACTGTTTGTTTACCGTTGAAAATTACCTAGGGCTGCCTCTGCATAGTGAACATGGAGTACTATACACCTGACCCTCCTCTTTATGTAAAAAGGGAACCCTCTATAAAGTAATTAAAGTACAAAAAGCAGCAGAGGACAAGTAAATAACTCATTTTCTATCTGAAATGATCCACAAGAAAAGAAATCAGTAGACAAACAAAAAAGCATGATTTAATGTGCCTTCTAAAATTATTAGTTTTTTCCCTTCCCTATTACAACAATGCTACGAGTCAGAAAAATGGACATTCAGCACTATTTAGGACTCTAAAAACGATACTGATAAACAAAGATAAAACAAAACAGAGTACCTGCTCACTCCTCGCTCAGGGCCACACCTCAAGCTTGTATGTTTCCACGTTGTTTTCCACTTCTCAGATGCCAGAACAAGTACCGTATATTCCAAAAATAGTGCAACACCGAGCCAGATTATCCTTCACCCTTCAGGTTTACTGTTTCACTTTGAGTAAATCATTTATTTTCCAGCTGATCATCTAGATATTGCAACTCCACATATCTGGTGAAAAGACCAAATACATCCAAAATAATAAAAAGAGACACAGGAGAAGAAGAGACACAGAAGGCTGAAGCTCCAACAGAGCATCCAGGTTTTTTTTCCCAACAGGCGCATCTGGGTATGTCATAAAAATTGAAGCTTGCTAGAAAAACAAGCTTGGCAACTTGCTAACAGCAGAAGACTATTCGAAGGCATTTGAAAGGAAGACTTGGATGCAATTTGCTACCTGATCGCATGTACGGATAAAGAAGGACAGAGCCAAGCGACCCAACAGGTTGGGGTTTTAACTACGCCAGAAGGAGAATTAATAGTGCGGATCCAAACTGGGTTGTGCGGGTATTGCTTATCTCCTTTTCAACAAGCCGCAGATCAGTATTTCTCCCACTTCCAAATGCCGCAACCCCTTAATACAGTTCCTCATGTTGTGGTGACCCCCAACCATAACATTATTTTCCTTGCTACAGCAATGATCTGGAAGGGCAGGGGGTATCATATGGACCAATTGCAGGCAAAGTTTAATGGGCACACCATAGTCAAAACCTAGATTATAATCTCCTTTGAATTTATTTACAAACACACATGCCAAACCGGCTGGACCTATTCCAAGTTTCAAAACTCCTTGCTCAATCCAAGTGAAGATATAGAGAGATTTGAAGGGAGTGGTGATCTACCACATAAACCAGTGTTTCTCAACCTGAGGGTCGGGACCCTTGGGGGGGTCGCGAGGAGGTGTCGGAGGGGTCGCCAAAGACCATCAGGATACACAGTATTTTCTGCTGGTCATGGGAGTTCTGTGTGGGAAGTCTGGCCCAATTCTATCATTGGTGGAGTTCAGAATGCTCTCTGATTGTGGGTGAACTATAAATCCCAGCGACTACAACTCCCAAATGTCAAGGTCTATTTTCCCCAAACTCCAACAGTGTTCACATTTGGGCATATTGAATATTTGTGCCAAGTTTAGTCCAGATCTATCATTGTTTTCAGTCCACGGTGCTTTCTGGAGATAGTTGAACTAGAAATCCCAAGCTCAAGACCAATGCTCACCTAACCCTTTCATTATTTTTTGGTGGTCATGGGCATTCTGTGTGCCAAGTTTGGGTCAATTTCACCTCTGGTGGAGTTCAGAATGCTCTTTGATTATAGCTGAACTATAAACCCCAGTAACTACAACTCCTAAGGTCCAGAGAATGAAAATACACCCTTCCTATCAGATATTTACATGACGATTCATAACAGTAGCAAAATTCCAGTTATAAAATAGCAACAAAAATAATTTTAGAGTTGGGGGTCACCACAACATGAGGAACTGTATTAAGGGGTCGCGGCGTTAGGAAGGTTGAGAACCACTGACATAAACCCTTTCAACCAGTTTGGGACAATATAAACACCAGACTATTGGGATCAGTAATCTTTTGATGGCGCAGCGGGTTAAACCACTGAGCTGCTGAACTTGCTGACCAAAAGGTTGCCGTTTTGAATCTAGGGAGTGGGGTGAGCTCCTGCTGTTAGCCCCAGCTTATACGGCACCGGCCCAGCATACCTGTCCGAACGTATAATAATAAATAATAATAAACTTTATTTGTACCCCACTCCATCTCCCCAATGGGGACTCGGTGCGGCTTACATGAGGCCAAGCCCAAAACAACAATTACATGAAATAAAACAAACCGATAATAACGCAATTACATAAAACAAAGACAACATAGCAATATAAAATTACAATAATCACTATCACAATAACATGGGCAAACGTATCTCCTTCTACGTCCCGCCTAGGAATTTAAGATCTTCTGGAGGGGCCCTGCTCTCAGCCCTGCCCTTGTCACAGATGAGATTGGCGGGGACGAGGGACAGGGCCTTCTCGGTGGTGGCCCCCCGCTTGTGGAATTCACTCCTCGGGGAAATTAGATCATCGTCATCCCTCCTCTCTTTCAGAAGGATATGGGACTAGGCCTTTGGCTAATCTGGCAGACTGACAAGGACAATGCCGACTAAAGCTTTGGAAACGGACTATGATAAGCGGAATGAATTTATTAATTACGGACTTGGCAAAACGATGGCCACCAGGCTGGCTTTTCATTGTATTAATGTAATGTTTTAACTGTTTATAATTATTGTTACTATGTATTTTATTGTGTTGAATTGTAGGCATCAAACGTATGCTGGTTGGAAGCCGCCCTGAGTCCCCCTTAGGGGGTTGAGAAGGGTGGGGTAGAAGTACCCAAAATAAATAAATAAATAAATTCTGTCAACCTAACAGTTCAAAAACATGCAAATGTGAGTAGCTCAATAGGTGGGAAGGTAAGGGCGCCCCATGCAGTCATGCCAGCCACCTTGGAGGTGTCTATGGACAACGCCGGCTCTTCGGCTTAGAAATGGAGATGAGCACCACATCCTGGAGTCAGACATGACTGGACTTAATATCAGGGGACAACCTTTACCTTTTTATGAACAAGGATAAATCCAAAATTATAGTCTTTGGAAAAAAACAGGAAACGGTACACGTGGTCCTTGAAAGGCGTACCTTTGGAACAAATTAATTGCTACAAACATCTAGGCATTATGTTCTCTTCATCTGGTGCTTGGGCGAACCATATTACTCATAGAATACAAAGAGCAACGAAAGCAGCAGGTTCCATATATAAGCTGTACCAACCCCCCGAGTCAGATATGACTGGACTTTACCTAATCTTCCTCAATATACAACATTTTACTGTACTAAGAATCAGATATGGGATCAGACATGCTATGTGACTTAACAGCTGCCCCTATCTATTATTATTATTATTATTATTATTATTATTATTATTGGGTTGTAGGTTTTTTCAGGCTATATGGCCATGGTCTAGAGGCATTCTCTCTTGATGTTTCGCCTGCATCTATGGCAAGCATCCTCAGAGGTAGTGAGGTCTGTTGGAACTAGGAACAAGGGTTTATATATCTGTGGAATGACCAGGGTGAGACAAAGGACTCTTGTCTGCTGGAGCTAGGTGTGAATGTTTCAACTGACCACCTAGCATATAATGGCTTGACAGTGCCTAGAGCAAACTTTTGTTGAGAGGTGATTAGATGTCCTTGTTTGCATGGTGGACATCTGTGGACAAGTCTACATAGGGACCACCAAATGCAGCATTGCCCAAACACGAATCAAGGAACATGAAAGGCACGGCAGACTCCTTTAACCAGAGAAGTCAGCCATAGCAGAGCACCTGATGAACCAGCCTGGACACTGCATATTATTTGAGAACACAGAAATGCTGGACCACTCTCACAACCACAATGTCCGACTACACGGAGAAACCATTGAAATACACAAGCATGTGGACAATTTCAACAGAAAGGAAGAAACCATGAAAATGAACAAAATCTGGCTACCAGTATTAAAAAAAACTCTAAAATTACAACAGCACAACAACAGAGAGGAAACAAACAAGGACATCTAATCACCTCTCAACAAAAGTTTGCTCTAGGCTCTGTCAAACCATGAAATGGTAATCAAGGTGGTCAGTTGTTTTTCCAGTTGTTTCTCTTCAATCCTGCTGTCACCTGGGATGATGATGATGATGATTAATTATTGTTATTATGTTTATTTATACCCTGCTTTTTTCTCCACTAGTAGACTCTGCAGTGCAATGACGCTCACCTTGATCTACGACCGAAACGGAAGCTTCGTTGGGAACGTCGCTGCCAAATTGAACGGTACGAGTCTTTCTGGACGCGCCCAAAACATATAATCAGAAGACAGTTGCGGGGAAGAAAGGAAGCCAGTCCATGAAACTGTTTCTCTTGAAATTGCATCACTGCTTGTTTCGTGAATTCTTGGTTGAGTAATTGTTTTGCCACAAACTATAAGAGATGGTTACGCAAAGTACTGGGTATGTCAGTGTTCTCACAGCGAAGGTGTCTCCCAGCAAATGGAAAATATTATGAGTGCAAGGAGGGGTTCCAGAAACTTATCAGGTGGGTAAAATTTATCAGACAGGTACGATCCTCCTTCCTGGAGGATCATATCCAGATGGTGATGCTAGGAGACACCTGTTCGGACCCCTGGCCATTGACCTGCAGGGTCCCACAAGGTTTCATTCTCTCCCCCTTGCTTTTCAACATCTACATCAGTGGTTCTCAACCTGTAGGCCCCCAGATGTTTAAAAATGACTTTGTATTGTTGAAGGCTTTCATCGCTGGAATCACTGGGGTATTGTTGTGTGGTTGCTACATCTACAGGCAAAACGTCAGGAGCAAATGCTGCTAGAACACTGCCATGCAGCCCGGAAACCACACAACACCCCACTAGTGCAATGTTACCATTTAACTCAATCGTTGTGTAGCACAATCAATGCAGCACAAATTTACCCTGGTGGCGCAATAAGTTAAACCCTTGTGCTGGCAGGATTGATGACTGACAGGTCAGCGGTTCAAATCAGGGAGAGCGGGTTGAGCTCCCTCTGTCAGCTCCAGTTCCCCAAGCGGGGACATGAGAGAAGTCTCCCATAATGATGATAAAACATCAAAACATCTGGGTAACGTCCTCACAACTTCTGAGGATGCCAGCCATAGATGCAGGTGAAACGTCAGGAGCAAATGCTGCTAGAACCCTCCCATGCAGCTTAGAAACCATACAACACTCCACTAATGCAATGTTACCATTCAACTCAATAGTTGTGTAGCACAATCAATGCAGCACAAATTTACCCTGGTGGCGCAATAGGTTAAACCCTTGTGCTGGCAGGATTGATGACTGACAGGTCAACGGTTTGAATCCGGGGAGAACGGGTTAGCTCCCTCTGTCAGCTCCAGCTCCCCAAGCGGGGACATGAGAGAAGTCTCCCACAAGGATTGTAAAACATCAAAATATCTGGGTAACATCCTCACAACTTCTGAGGATGCCTTCCATAGATGCAGGTGAAACATCAGGAGCAAATGCTGCTAGAACACTGCTGTGCAGCCTGGAAACCACACAACACCCTACTAGTGCAATGTTACCATTCAACTCAATCGTTGTGTAGCATAATCAATGCAGCACAGATTTACCCCAGTGTCCTCACAACCTCTGAGGATGCCAACCATAGATGCAGGCGAAACGTCAGGAGAGAATGCTTCTAGAACATGGCCATACAGCCCGAAAAACTTACCACAACCCGAAAAGACAATGTTTCAGGTTACTTTTAACACTGATCAGGGTCCAAGAAGATTTGGTTTTACCTACCAAGGACTATTTCCCCAGAAGGATAGTCTTATTATCCTCATCCCACTCTCTTCTCTTAAATGAGACTCAAAGCAGCCGTTGGGTGTTTCCACCTGCAACCATTGGCAATACTGAATTCCACAGTAAACATGGTGAGAATGCAATGTGTGGGCAGGACTATATCCTTTCCTTAATGTACGTACGTTTAAATGTTGTGCCTTAATTACCCGAAGAAAGGTTTTACAAACTACCCTGAAGGCTCTGGGTGAAAAGGTTACTCAGCCTTGATATCGATAGGGATCCCGTCTCCCTCTTTTGCAAATGGACCTCTTTTGCTAGCCTCAAGTGTCACAATCCAGGTAAGACCTTCCCATCTTGTTTCAAACGGACTCCTCAAACTATTTGTTACTTCTATCTTACTTTTCTTATTAAAACAATAATGAAATCAAAGCATTCTTAAGCCTGTTGGCGCAACCGTCCTCTGGCAAACCAATCTTCTAGATCTAAGGGAGGAGTGATGCTTCGAGGCAACTAAACCACACGGCTGTGACATCGCCATTATGCAAACATTCTTGTGAAACAGCCTCAAAAAAGGGGAACTTTGCAGAACGGATGTGGCTGTAAAATAAACTGAAAGGAAGACCTAATCTACTAGTTTAATGGCGATTTCTTGTTATTTCCAAGGGTCATCTGTAATTCTGTGAGTGCAGAAATGTCTGTAGAGTAAATATACACCAACGGATCTCTAACTCCAATTCACAGTCTGCGGAAACAGAAGCCCGAAGAACAATCTAAAAACAATTACAGGGAATAACAACTTTAGTCAACATTCAATATTTAATTTAACCATTCCTAACCGCAGAATTAAGTTTGATAACAGGTCTTATCTGCCATCAAAGCAGAAGCTTACCTGGAAAAACATAATACCCGCTGGCCTTAAAATAAATGCAGATGATGCTGAATGTAGTCAGAATACTCGATAGTGAACATTCAGAACAACCAACAAAACCTTTTTGTGTGGTAAGGAAATAGTCTACTGAATCAATGAAGTTAGAAAATATGTACGGTAGAGTCTCACTTATCCGACCTTCGCTTAATAATAATAATAATAATAATAATAATAATACTTTATTTATATACCGCTCTATCTCCCTGAGGGGACTCAGAGCGGTTCCCAGGTAAAAATCACAGCACATACAAAGTAAAAACAACATAACCATAAGATTAACACAACAAAATATGCGTAAAAATTGTCGCCATAAGACACATATATTAAAAATTATCCTGTCTTTTCAAGGCAATTTAAAAAAATTTAAAAGGCTGAGCCAAGATTTGTGCAAGCCCAAAAATTCTAGGGGGCCCAGGAATTAAATGAAATGCTACGGCAGGCCACAATAATATTAGGTACGGGTCTGTGGCTGTTCATTCCGGGACCGATTAGAGTAAAGAATCTGGGTAATTGGTAGGAAGAATAAGGCCGTATTTGACAATGTGTAGGGCTGAGTTAGAACTGGCCATTTTCAAAGGCTTGTTGAAACCACCAGGTCTTCAAGCTCTTACAAAAGGAGGGGAGGGATGGGGCCTGTCTTATTTCCCTTGGAAGGACGTTCCAGAGGCGGGGAGCCACCACTGAGAAGGCCCCCTCTCTCGTCCCCACCAACCGCGCTTGAGATGGTAGTAGGACTGAGAGGAGGGCCTCCCCGGAAGATCTTAAGAGTTTGTGCCGGTTCATAGAAGGAGACGTGATCACGGAGATAGGCGGGGCCTGAACCGTTTATGGCTTTATAGGTCATGACTTGCACCTTGAATTTGGCTCGGCAACTTATCGTGAAGCTGTTTTAATAGGGGTGTTGTATGCTCCCTATAGTTTGCTCCAGTAAGGAGCCTGGCTGCCGCCCGTTGTACCAGTTGTACCACTTATCCGACATTCTGTCTTATCCGACGCTTTTATCGGACGCCCTCCTTTTCTTCCATAATTTCCGTTTCAATTAAAGGAGCGTTCCCCAAATCTCTCTCCATTCCCAATAAGTGAAAAAGGCAAGACAAGGAGGAGGAGGAGGAGGGAGGAAAGGGGGAAAAGAGGCAGGACCGGAAGCAAAAGTGTCCTCCTTCCTTCCCTCTGTGATTTCCACGTCCCTCTTCTGCATCCAGGCACTTCCTGCTGGGCCCCTCTCGTCCCGCCGAGTTACTTTGCTTTAACTCTTTTAGTCCCTGTTGTTAGACACCCTGTTGTTAGACACCTACTTTCTAGGTGTCTAGTGCCGCGTCGGAAAGATAACAGTAGGAGACTCGGTATTATCCAACATGTTTGTTTATCCGACATTCTGCTAGCCCATTTATGTCGGATAAGCGAGACTCTACTGTATGTGCATATATGTGTGTACGTATATATGTATGTGTGTATGTATGCATGTGTGTGTATGTATATATATATGTGTGTGTATTCCTTTTCATCCTTATTTTCACATTACATATATTTATGATTCACACTGCCATACATTTACTTTCAGTTCTGTCTAAAGTCGCCTACGGACTAAGAAAGGCAGTATATAAATACAGCAAATAAATAAATAAATAAAATCAGAAAAAATTCACAACTATGAAACTGTTGGACTTCTAATGGACCATTAGCCTTAAATGCAGTATCAATTGGACCGATAACCTTTTCACAAAATACTGATTCATCTCAGCCATAGCATTCAACTCTTTAATATAGTTTTATAGATGCAGAGCTTGTGACAAGTTTTAAAGAAGCTGTGAATGGTCTGGGAATCCATTGACAAAAAAATTGTGGTTGTGTTAATCTATCATTCAGTCAATCACAGCTATCAAATTATGTTTTCTGTTGAGTCTGTCATGCACAAAGCAAACAAACAAAAACGTAGCCACTGTAAACAACAACCAAATGAAGTGCCTATTTCTTCCAACAGAAATAGCAACTTGTACATGTAGAAGGGTCTATTTTAAGATACTGGCAAATCGTTCCAAATATTTGTTTGAATCAGATGTCTTTTTCGGGAACAGTCTCGCAAGCACTTCATTGACGCTCTTAACCAAAGGCTTGCCAAACCTTTGGATTGCTGTGTCCCTAATGAGATATTGGTCGGGGATCTCATTTTCGCGGTGTTCTCTGCAATTGTAAAGGATCCCGATATCTTTGGGAACGTCCATCGTTCGACTGTAACCCCTGAGAATGAAGTCGGACGAAGTTTGCACCACTTTCCTCGGGTTGACAATCATCCGCCTTGGGCTGTTGAGCCAGACTCTGTTGCGTTCTTTGTAAATGTGCTGCAAAATGTTGGTTCCTGGGACGGTTTTCCACAAGGAAACGTTGAAATCGCTATCGAGAGCAGAAAATACGTTTTGTGGAAAGAAATTGCTTTCGAAAAGGAAAATGCCTGACTCTGGATTCTGTTGCTCCAGGCTGTTTATCATCGTACGCCAACGCAAGTCTTGAATAGGTAGAATAATTTCGTTGATGTCGTTAAGAACGACGTATTTGCTCCTGTACATATTCTGGTAGATGCAGTCGTTCAGAACAACGGCTTTCCCATACAGCCAATCTTTATGGGAGTACCAGAAATATGAGAAATTAATATACGAATTAATCGGCCACGGGATCACCTCAATGGTGCCTTCTGCAACATAAAAATCCAGGACTTTTTCCATCATCTGGCTGCAGTTGTGCAAGTAGACCACCACTTTCTGCGCCCCAAGGATTTTGTACATTTCCACGTTTTGGATGAATTGTAAGACGTTGCTGTAGTTTCCGAACATGACAGAGAGGCAAAGAGTGAATTCAGCAGAAAAAAAGGAGAACCTCGGCCAAAAGTTCCTGATCTCAAAGCTTGGCAGATCTTTGGCTTGGCCTTTTGGGGACGAATGAACGGACACGTATTTTGGGTAGCAGAGCTGTGGCTCCAAACACACGATTTCGGCCGGACCAAAACGAGAGGCGACTCTGTCCTGGTGAACGGTTATGGCTGCTCTGATGACTGAGACTCGGCCACTGAGGCTGCAGCAAAACCAGCAGTAAAGGTCCTCCACTTTCTTGTAGTTTACGATCGCAACCATACGGGTGACGTTTTGTTCCCTGTTGTCGTGATACGCGGAGACAATGAAGGTTTTGTTGTACTTCAATGCTGTGATGGTATCGTTGGCAATTTTGCCTTTGCAAGGGTCAAAGGGCAGCTCCAGTGGAGCAGGAAGAGGAAGCTGTGCCGTCCAGTAGTACATTCGAACACACAGAACGATCAGAAAAGGAATGATTATAATCACCCAATTCCTCTTTCTGCAGCGAATCATTCTCGGGTTCTGATGTTGCAATGCAGCAGCTATAGATCTGCGGGAGGAAAAAAAAAGATATAAAACCAAAGTTTTACTGTTTGCGCTTCTCATATCAGGAAATAATTTCAAATAGAAAGAATGAGGGTAGATGCATCACAAAGCAGTCAGAATCTCAACAATGTACTTGTTTACTTTTGTGAAGAGAAACATAAATACATTTTTTAAAATTCAGGGGGAATAAACTTTGCAAGATGGGCTCAAAGCCCACCACACTGAAAACTGGGAAGCCCTGGCCCTTGAGCGCTCCAGTTGGAGGTCAGATGTGACCAGCAGTGCTGCAGAATTTGAAGAGGCACGAATGGAGGGCAAAAGAGAGAAACGTGCCAAGAGGAAGGCGCGTCAAGCCAACCTCGACCAGGACCGCCTTCCACCTGGAAACCAATGCCCTCATTGTAGGAGAAGATGCAGATCAAGAATAGGGCTCCACAGTCACCTACGGACCCACTGCCAGGATACTACATTTGGAGGACCATCATCCTCGGACTACAAGGGATCGCCTAAGTAAGTATTATTTATTTATTTATTGTATTTGCATACCGCTTTTCTCACCCCGAAGGAGACTCAAAGCGGTTTCCACATAGGTAATGGCAAAATTCAAAATCCAATGCCAACACAAACAATTACAATTATACAATTACAGTTAGACATAAATCAAATTAAAATACATCCATAAACTGTAAACAATCATTAAAACAGTACGTAAGTATCAGGAAATAATTTAAAATACAAAGAATGAGGGTATATTTTGACTGCATCGCAAAGCAGTCAAAATCTCAACAATGTACTTGTTTACTTTTGTGAAGAGAAACACAAAAAATACATTTTTCAAAATTCAGGGAGAATAAATTTTGTATAAACAGCTGATCTTCATTTCCCGCACTGCTATGAATGGAGTGTCTACTAAGAAAAGAGACAGGTGAAAGGAAAGCAGGATGCAAATCAAATAAGGAAGGCATTTAGGAGG